>NC_053494.1:6693714-6718214 GCF_905171775.1 Rana temporaria
TATGTGTGACCTCATGTGTGTTTACAACTGTAGGGGGGTGTGGCTGTAGGTGTGACGTCATCGATCGAGTCTCCCTTATATAAGGGATCAGTCGATCGATGCAGCCGCCACAGTGAAGCACGGGGAAGCGGTGTTTACATACGGCTCTCCCCGTTCTTCAGCTCCGGGGAGCGATCGCGACGGAGCGGCTATAAACAAATAGCCGCGCCGTCGTCCCGGATCGCTCCCCGAGGGAACCCGACCGCCACATGCAGCGGGGGGGGGGGTCTCGATCAGACCCCCTACCCGCTAGAAGGCAAGGACGTACATGTACGCCCATTTGCCTGTACGTGCCATTCTGTGGACGTACATATACATGCGGCGGTCGGGAAGTGGTTAATGTAAGATGTCATTTCCGACAGCAGAACACCCCCTCCCCCCGCTTCTTCACTTTAATCTTTAATGTGACATGTCCCCCCCCCCCCCCCCGCCTGCTTCTCAACATTATTGTGACATGTCATTTTTGCTTAGCGCCCCAGGGAGGTCAGGATCGGCACTGCCTGGGGGGGAGGGGCTGTATGTGAAGCATAAGGTTAGGCCTGAGGCCTAGCCACGTGTGTAGAGCCTCAGCCTGAGGGGAGCCTGATCATTGCAGAGGTTCAGCCGGGCGGTGAACCGAGTGTTGCCAGGGGTGAAGGAGAAGCAGTTGCCACAGGGGACCACCACTCCTGTTACCAGAGACAAGTGAGAATCAGAAGGTCAGAGATAAAGGGGACACCGTCGCCAGTAAGGGACAACTACTCCCGTTATCAGAGGCCAGGTTTGTGAAGTCTGAAGTAGTACCAGAGCATACCTCCCAACTTTTCAACATTGTACTGAGGGACATTAAAGCTGTTGAAAGGGGGGGCGGGGGTCTGGTTGCTGCCGCGGGATGCCAAAGAGGTTTTCACGAACATCATTAAAGTTGTTGAAAAGGGGGGGGGGAGGCGGATTGGTTTGGGCGCTTTTCCTCCTACAAGTTCAACCTACAAGTTCAGTTGCCATAGGAGACAGCAGTCTACAGGCTGGAGGCCTTCACCTGTATAGCTGTGATTCTATAGAAGTCTCGGAGTCTGGCAATTATCATTGCATCTGCTTAAGGGTGTTCTGGCCCTAACCCTCTCTCCCATAGACAATGGGCCAGATTCAAGAAGCAATTGCGCCTGTGTAACCATAGGTTACACGGCGCAATTGCTTACTTGCTCCGTTGTAGCGAATGCTCCTGATTCAGGAACATCGCTACGCCGACTGCAGCCTAAAATCTGCGTGGCATAAGGCTCTTATGCCACTCAGATTTTAGGCTGCATTCTTGCGTTGGCCGCTAGGGGGTGCTCCCATTGTGATCTGTGTATAGTATGCAAATTGCATGCTAACACTGATTCACAACGTTGCGCGAGCCCTGCGTACGCAAATTACGTAGTTTGCGTACGTCGGGTTTCGCGTAAGGTTACACATCCTAATAGCAGGCGCAGCCAATGCTATAGGACACCCACGTTCCCGCGTCGCGATATTTAAAATCTACGTCGTTTGCGTAAGTGAATGGAGCTGGACGCCATTCACGTTCACTTTGAAGCAAATGACGTCCTTGCGAAAGTTTCCCGACGGAGCATGCGCTCTACGCTCGGCGCGGGAGCGCGCCTAATTTAAATGATTCCCGCCCCCGGCGGGATCATTTACATTGCGCGCGCTTACGCCGGGCAATTTTGCCGGCGCGCCCTCGCAATTTACGGAGCTACTGCTCCGTGAATCGAGGGCAGCGCAAAATATTTGCGGGGGCGCAGGGCAAAAATCGTTGCCCTGTGCCTCCGCAAATAAAGCGCAAATGTACCTGAATCTGGGCCAATATGTTTATTTTTTTTTTATTTTTTTTTAGAATGCAAAAAAAAAATAAAGTGTCAGGCGCTCACCATTTCCTTTAGCATTACACCCAGGGTAGTCCTGAAACCGAGCATTGTGCGAGTACTGCAGACATGCGCAACGCTTTTGTGAGAAAGCCAGCCGCCCGGCTAGCTTCAGCCATAACTCCGGTAAACTACTTCAAAGCCGAAACGTATACGCTATATTACCCAATGTGTTGGGATGCCTGCCTACACACATGAACACCTTCCCTATAGCAGAATGACGGCCGGGCGGTGGCTTTACCATCCTGACTGAATGTCTTATGACATCCTCTCAGAAAGCACGGCACAATCTGTCACCGCCTGACGTCCACCAGACACAGCAGATGACTGAGGGGGGAGGGGGCGAGCAGGAGTGTCAGGACGCCCACTAACACACAGCTCCTTTCTCTATCTGCAAAGTAGAGAGTGTCCTGACATTCCTGCTCGCCCCCTCAAGAGGCTTTCTCCACACCAGGGAGAAAGCCTTGCATTACTGTGTGGAGTTACAGACAGAAGAACAGGAAGTGAGGATTTCTCAGAAGAAAAAAGGACATTTAAAAGGAAAATGGAAGGATGAGGTAAGTGAAGGAGGACGGCGCTAAGGGAAAGGAAGATATTTAGGAAAAAATAAAATTTCCTTTAAAGTTTCATTCAGTAAAATGGTTGCTTATAGCAATGTAATTCACTGTTATAAGAAATCATAATGGGGTAGATTCAGAGAGAAGACACGCCGTCGTATCTCTGAGTTGCGTGGTCGTATCTATGCGCCTGATTCATAGAATCAGTTACACATAGATTTCCCTAAGAACCGACCGGCGTAAGTGTTTTATACCGTCGTATCTTAGGCTGCATATTTACGCTGGCCGCTAGGTGGCGCTTCCATAAATTTACGCGAGGAATATGCAAATGAGCTAGATACGCCGATTCAGAAACGTACGTCTGGCCGGCGCATTTTTTTACGTCAGGCTTTTTTCGGCGTAAAGTTACCCCTGCTACAAGAGGCGTACCCTATGTTAAGTATGGCCGTCGTTCCCGCGTCGAGTTTTGAAAATTTTACGTCGTTTTGCGCAAGTCGTTCGAGAATAGGGCTGGACGTAATTTACATTCACGTCGAAAGTAATGGACGATTTGCGGCGGAATTTCGAGCATGCGCACTGGGATTTTTTCACGAACGGAGCACTGCCACACCAGATATATGATGCTGTACTGCACTGGTGACAGTATGGAAAAAAAAGTGTGTATTTTATATTATATTAATAATAATAATAATAATAATAATAATAATAATAAAAAAAATAATTTCCAAAATATTATGACAAAAATTACAACTTTCAAAAACTCGCCATGCCTCTTACTAAATACCTTGGACTGTCGGATTTCCAAAAAGGAGTCATTTGGGGGTATTTGTACTGTTCTGGTATTTTAACTACTTAAGGACCGGACCGCCTCACGTACATACACATCATCACTTTAACCCCTCCCATACCGCGCCTATTTTGGCACTTCTCCCCTACATGCAAAAATCATAATTTTTTTGGCTAGAAAATTACTCAGGACCCCCAAACACTATATATGTTTTTTTTTTAGCAGATACCCCAGGGAATAAAATGCCGGTCATTGCAACTTTTTATCTCGCCCGGCATTTGCGCAATACATTTTTCAAACGCATTTTTTGGGGGAAAAAACGGTTTCATGAATTAAAAAATAACAAAACAGTAAAGTTAGCCTAATTTTTTTGTATAATGTGAAAGATGAAGTTACGCCGAGTAAATAGATACCCAACATGTCACGCGTTAAAATTGCGCACACTCACGGTATGGCGCCAAACTTCAGTACTTAAAAGTTACCAATTTAGGAGTTACAGAGGAGGTCTAGAAAAAACAAGTCCCGGACCCTTTTTTTCCAGGCAGCATTGGCGTTCGGGCATAGGCATCAATGGAAATTCTTTGTAAAAAAAAAAGGAAACAAATCACGGCAAAATATGCCGCGGCGTTACAATGTGAATGTTGTGTAATGTGCAGAAAAAGTCCAAAAAATAAAGTGAACTTAATCAATAAAGGTTTCCACCTCCACCAAAAGATATTTTTTAAAGTTATGAAACCTAATAAGATAAATAAAAAGTAAAAAAAAAAAAAAAAAAAAGTGTCAGTTAGTCTTGGTCCACATTGCTGCTACTTTGAAATTGCGCTACTTCACTTGAAGTAGGCGCAATTTCAAATTAGCAAGGTCAGCGCGATTTCAGGTGCTACTTGATAGACATCTGTGTGGCTTCATGGACAGATGTCGAAGTCGCACCTGAAAAAAATAAAATCGTCAAAAAGTAGCGCAGGAACTACCTTTGAAAATCGGTGCAGCGTCGTAAAAATCAGTGTCACACCGATTAGAACAGTGTCATTGCCTCCAATAGGCTGAGACTTGATCAAAAAAATAAATAATCGCATGACAAAATCGCTCCAATGTAAACATAGGCTTAGTGTCCGATGTGTCCGCCGCAATGTCGCAGTCACACTATAAGTCACCGATTGCCGCCATTACTAGGGAAAAAAAAAAAAAAAGCCATAAAAATATCCCACAATTTGTAGACACTATGGGGCAGATCCACATAGAATTACATCCGCGCAGCGTATCAGAGATACGCTACGCCGCCGTATCTTACCTGGCTTTAGTTCGAATCCTCAACGATTTTGCGCCATAAGTTACGGCGGCGTAGTGTATTTCTGGCGGCGGAATTCAAATCGGCGATTAGGGGGCGTGATTCATTTAAATGAAGCGCATCCCCGCGCCGAATGAACTGCGCATGCGTCGTCCCGAAATTTCCCACCGTGCATTGCGCTAAATGACGTCGCTAGGAATTTTTTAACTTAGACGTGAGTTACGTCCATCCCGATTCACGGACGACTTACGCAAAAAAAAAAAATCAAATTTTGACGCGGGAACGACGGCCATACTTAACATGGCAAGTCTATCTATACGCCGCAAAATACCAGCTTCAACTATACACCGGAAAAAGCCGACTACAGACGGCGTTAGAAAATGCGACGGCCGCGCGTACATTCGTGGATCGACGGAAATAGCCAATTTGCATACCCGACGCGGAAAACAACGCGAACTCCACCCAGCGGGCGCCGAAGTATTGCATCTAAGATCCGAAGACGTACACCTGTCGGATCTAACCCAGATGCCGTCGTATCTTGGTTTGAGGATTCAAACTAAAGATAAGACGCGGGTAATTTGAAAGTACGCCGGCGTATCAGTAGATACGCCGGCGTACTTGCTCTGTGGATCCGGGCCTATAACTTTTGCGCAAACCAATTGATCGCTTGTTGGGATTTTTTATTTTTATTTTTTTTTAACTCAAAAATGTAGTAGAAACATACTAGCCTAAATGGATAAGAAATTCGATTGTTTTATTGGATATGTTTTATGGCAGAGTGTAAAAAATGTTTGTTTTTTGTTTTTTTCTAAATCGTCAATTTTTTTTGGCGCTATAAACAAAAAAAACAAAGACGAACTGCAGAAGTAATCAAATACCACTAAAATAAATCTCTATTTGTGAAAAAAAAAAAAAAAAAAAGAAGAAGACATGGGTACAGCATCGCACGACCGCGCAATTGTCTGTTAACGTAAGAAAGTGCTGGATCTCCAAAAAATGGTCTGGTCACTTGGGGGAAGGGGGGGGTTAAATCTTCTGGAGCTGAAGTGGTTAATGTATTTTTTTTTTTTTTACTAAAATAAGATTTTGTTAAGCAGCTGTGAAAATCGTGTGACAATTGCAACAAATATCTTTTTATTCTACAGGTTCTTGGCTTTCAGAAAAAAAATAATATATATATATATATATATATATATATATATATATATATATATATATATATATATATATATATATATATATATATATATATATATATATATATATATATATATATATATAAATAATACGTTGTGTATTTAATCATTATTGGTCACTGTTGCTGTTTTTGCTGAATATAAAAACCTGTTATTGCAGAAAATATCTACAAATGGGCTGCTTGGATGAGATAAGAGAACAATTATTTGTCACCCTTACCTGTATCAGCTGTGACAATCCCAAGTGTTCCTGGTATAAAAAAAAAACAAAACAAAAAAATAATATTTGCAAATAATCTGCAAAAATTGTCTCATTTTAAACATTTACAAAACTAGATCACATACATTTTGAAATACAAAAAAAAAAAAAAAAAAAAAAAAAACACAGGGAAACCAAATGTAAAGAGTACTGATGAGCCAAACAGTCCTGAGTTCAGTTCAAGCAAGTGTTCTGTGAGCTTTCAAAGATGTTTGGAACAGGAAAATTAAGAAATACAATTTTTATTTTGTTTACAGTAACACAATTCTATACTTTTTATTTCCAAAATCAAAAATAGAACAAAAAAGAAAAAATATATTTTTTTTAGCTTTTTCCTTTTCACATCTTTTTGGCTACAGATTAAACAAAAACAAATACATAAAAACATTTATTGTCAACAAAGCCTCAAAAACACAGAAATAATGATAAAAAAAAATAAAAATAAAAAAAAAAAACACATAAAAACACACAATTTACAAGCCTCAAACAAAAACAGATTGGGGGGGGGGGTGAAATAACTATTATTTTAAAGCAGTATTAAACAAAACATAATAATAATAAAACATGTATTAAACTGCAGCTTACCAATTATTGGATGTGTGGTGGCTGTGTGTCTTTTGTTTTTACTCCCCCCCCCCCTTTATTTTCACCTGGTGATCCTGCTAGTGTGTTATTTTTCAATTTACTTCAATGGACCATGCTGTCTAGCAAAAGTGTCAGCGCCAAAATTAACAATCCAGAGCATCACTACACTACTATTTACAATATACTGCTGGGAGGTAAAAAAAAAATATATATATATATATATATATATATATATATATATATATATATATATATATATATATATATATATATATATACACACACACATATACACACATTTTCTAATTAATTGGTAAAAGGATTGCTTTGGAGCACGTGTCCCGTCCTTTTTTTTTTTTTTTTCTTTGGGAATATATATATAATTTTTTTTCCCAAAGAAAAAAAAAAAAAAAAAAGAAGGAAGAAGAACGGGACACGTGCTCCAAAGCAATCCTTTTACCAATTAAATTAGAAAATTTACACACACACACACACACACACACACACACACACACACATATATATATATATATATATATATATATATATATATATATAAAAAATAAATGTAATAGAAAAAATGTTTTTAATATATAATTATAGAAAAAAAAAAAAAAAAAAAAAAAAAAAAAAAAAAAGTGCTGTGTCACCTTACTAGCAAATAATGGTGGAACCCTCTACTTCATGGTATGCTCAAAACTTCAATGCCAGGTTCTGTGATATGTAACTTACACATATAATAATACACATCAAATTGAAGAAATATAAAACAAAAAGAAAAAGGAAATTAGCAGGGATGGTGGTAATCCCTTCTATAGACATTTGCCATACAGATTAACTTAAAGTGCAATAATTCACATATTATTATAATTAATAATAAATATAATAAACTCAGTGTAACAATCAAGAGTGTAGACACTTTAGGAAAGAATGTGTGTTTCTGGCAGGATCACCTGATGAAATAAAGAACAAGCCTAAAAAAGAAAACTAATGTCACCACATTTAAGGATTGGTAAGCTACAATATATTACATTTTTGTATTTAATAAGAAGCAGTGATTGGCAAATAAACAGACCCATAGCAGAAATGTAAAACTTGCTGTGGTCCATAGGGGGTGTCAGAGGTGAATTGGACAAAGGAGAAGTCTTACAATAGTCCTTGACCATGTGTGGTGCCCATAGACTGACCATGTGTGGCGCCCATAGACGGACCATGTGTGGTGCCCATAGACGGACCATGTGTGGTGCCCATAGACCGACCATGTGTGGTGCCCATAGACCGACCATGTGTGGTGCCCATAGACCGACCATGTGTGGCGCCCATAGACCGACCATGTGTGGCGCCCATAGACCGACCATGTGTGGTGCCCATAGACTGATCATTTGTGGTGCCCATAGACCCACCATGTGTGGTGCCCTTAGACTGACCATGTGTGGCGCCCATAGACCATCCACCTAGCTCTACCCTCACCCATCACTGACATCTAGTCTGGTCCCCCCCCCTGACACCTCTACATGGCATTGCCTAGTGAGCGGGGACCAGGGCCACTCACCCAGAAGAAGGAAGGTCCAGGACACACTCGGCAGGTACATAGGTGCCTCTTCCTCGCCGTGCTCTGACCACTAATCCCGGGAAGTCAGCTGCAGTTATTAGCACTGAGCCCCGGGAATGCAGGTCAACCAGTTCTTTTCATGAATGTACGTTTCTGTGATAAATAGGAACCAGAACCTCACCCTCCGGTCTATAGAAAACGACGTCACCTTTAAAGACTTCTACAGTCATCAGCTGCTTTGACTGGAAGGACATGCTGAGTCTTGTTGTTCCTCACCTTCAGGATTTTAAGGCAGTGCATGTTTTCCCTCCCTCCAGGTAAATGCTCAGCTGCACTGATCTCTATCACTAAGCCATTCAGCTGTGTGGGGGGTGGATTGGATCTTGTGGGGGTAGATTGGATCTTGTGGGGTGGATCGGATCTTGTGGGGGTGGATCGGATCTTGTGGGGGTGGATCGGATCTTGTGGGGGTGGATCGGATCTTGTGGGGGTGGATTGGATCTTGTGGGATAGATTAGATCTTGTGGGATAGATTGGAGGAGGCTTCTATGGAAGACCATCTTCCAGATTGGCCTACAAGACTCATCAATGGTTCATGTTTTCCATTGGAATTATTCTTGTCTCAGCAGCTGCTTTAGATGGAAGGGTATGTTAAGTCTTGTTCCTTACCAAACCTACCATCAGGACTCTATGGCAGGACATGTTTTCCATCTCTCCAGGTAAAATATCAGCTGCACTGATGTCTAGCACCAAGCCATTTAGCTGTGTGGGGGTAGATTGGATCTTGTGGGGTGGATTAAAGGAGGCTTCTATAGAACACCATCTTCCAGGTTGGTCTACAAGCCCCACCAATGGTTCCTGTTTTCCATGTAGCCTTTCCATTGGAGGGGAGGGGTTGCTCTTGTCTCAGCAGCTGCTTTGGATGGAAGGGCATGCTGAGTATTGTTGTTTCTCACCAAACCTATCTTCAGGACTCTATGGCAGGGCATGTTTTCCATCGATCCAGGTAAAATCTCCACTGCACTGATCTGGAACACCAAGCCCTTCAGCTGTGTGGAGTGGATTGTAGGAGACTTCTATGGAACACCATGGGGTTGATTTACTATAGGCAAATCCACTCTGCACCAGTGGCGTCACTAGAGTTGTTGTCACCCGGTGCAGTAAAACATGGTGTCACCCCCACCTGGGCACTTAGCAGGCTAGTGCATCGGTGTGCCTCTCCCCCCTTAACCTGTCATAATGGATGGAGCTGGGATGGGGCAAGGATGGGGTCAGGGGAATTGATGGAGCCGGGATGAGGTCAGGGGAATTGATGGAGCCAGGATGAGGTCAGGGGAATTGATGGAGCCGGGATGGGATCAGGGGAATTGATGGAGCCGGGATGGGATCAGGGGAATTGATGGAGCCGGGATGGGATCAGGGGAATTGATGGAGCCGGGATGGGGTCAGGGGAATTGATGGAGCCAGGATGGGGTCAGGGGAATTGATGGAGCCGGGATGGGGTCAGGGGAATTGATGGAGCCGGGATGGGGTCAGGGGAATTGATGGAGCCGGGATGGGGTCAGGGGAATTGATGGAGCCGGGATGGGGTCAGGGGCATTGATGGAGCCGGGATGGGGTCAGGGGCATTGATGGAGCCGGGATGGGGTCAGGGGAATTGATGGGGTCAGGGGAATTGATGGACCCGGGATGGGGTCAGGGGAATTGATGGAGCCAGGATGGGATCAGGGAATTTATGTTACGCCGAGTAAATTGATACCCAACATGTCACGCTTCAAAATTGCGCCCGCTCGTGGAATGGCGACAAACTTTTACCCTTAAAGATCTCCATAGGCGACGTTTAAAAAAATTCTACAGGTTGCGTGTTTTGAGTTACAGAGGAGGTCTAGGGCTAGAATTATTGCTCTCGCTCTAACGATCGCGGCGATACCTCACTTGTGTGGTTTGAACACCGTTTTCATATGTAGGCGCTGCTCGCGTATGCAAGCTAATCGGAACGGGGCGCTTTAACATTGCGCTCCGTTACTTTTTTTTTTTTTAACAGTGTAAAAAAAAACGGATTTATTATATTTATTTATTTATTCCTATTACCAGGAATGTAAACATCCCTTGTAATGGAAAAAAGCATGACAGGTCCTCTTATATGTGAGATCTGGGGGTCAAAAAATATGTCGCATTTCATACACTAAAATGCAATAAAAAAAAAATATATATTTTTTATGTCATTCTAAAAAAATAAAAAAAAAGGCCCTTCTTCCTTCTTTTTTTTTTTGTTTCTTTTTTTTCTTTCTTTATTTTGGTTTTGCGTTTGTTGTTGTTGTTGTTGTTGTTGTTGTTGTTGTTGTTATGTTATGTTTGTGTATATGTTGTTGTGGTATATAAAATTAAAATCTGCTTTAAAAAAAAAAAAAATAATAATTTAAATAAATAAAAAAATAGAAATATATAATATATATATATGTGTGTGTGTGTGTGTGTGTGTGTGTGTGTGTGTGTGTATGTATGTGTATATATATGTATGTGTGTATATATATATATATATATATATATATATATATATATATATATATATATATATAATTTTTTTTATTTAAAGGGACATTGTGCAAATGAGAAGTGAAATTCTGGTCGGGTACGTGACGCGGTTTAGTTGTGTTTTTGTTTGTATGAAGTCAGAGGTGATCTCACCCCCCCAGGAAGGGAGATGAATATCCTCATCCGCCCTCCAGATAATCCCCCCTCCCCCCCCTCCTCCATCTAATCCTCCGGAGTCGCCCAGCGCTGTCACTTTATATAGGATAGGACGACAGGGGGGCGGAGCGTGTCGGCACCAGCCAATCAGAGAAGGTCTGGAGAGATGCAATACTTTCACTTTCGTTTCTCTCTCTTCCTGGTTGTACGGTGTCTGGCTCGGAGAGGAGATCCTCCGATTATTATTATTATTATTATTATTATTATTATTATACAGGATTTATATAGCGCCAACAGTGTCCATGGGGACGCGCGGTGAGTATTGTGCATTATATAATCAGCGATAAGCTGAGACGCGGATCATTCGGGAGGACGAGGGGCGCGTCGGAGCCGTTATCCATCTCCTTCTCTATAGAACGTCGCACCACGGGAGAGGGAGGGGGGAGGGGGGAGAAGAGGATTCGTGATTTTTGTACCCAAACACAGTAAAACCTTGGTTTGAGAGTAACTTGGTTTGAGAGCGTTTTGCAACATTTTTATTTATTTTTTTATAAATTTTGACTTGATATACAAGCGATGTCTTGATATAAGAGTAGCGTCATGTCACAGAAGAGAGGCGCCTCTAAGTGTATCAATAGGATTACATTTAACCACTTCCAAACCGGGCATTTTTACCCCCCTTCCTGCCCAGGCCAATTTTCAGCACTGTCACGCTTTGAATGACAATTGCGCGGTCGTGCGACGTGGCTCCCAAACAAAATTGGCATCCTTCCCCCCCACACACACAAATAGAGCTTTCTTTTGGTGGTATTTGATCACCTCTGTGGTTTTTATTTTTTGAGCTATAAATAAATAAGAAAACAAAGAAACAATTTTTTTTTTAAAGCGCCCCGTCCCGACGAGGTCGCGCGCAGGAAGCGAACGCCTACGTGAGTAGCGCCCGCATATGAAAACGGTGTTCAAACCACACAAGTGAGGTATCGCCGCGATCGGTAGAGCGAGAGCAATAATTCCAGCCCTAGACCTCCTCTGTAACTCAAAACATGCAACCTGTAGAATTTTTTAAACGTCGCCTATGGAGATTTTTAAGGTTAAAAGTTTGTCGCCATTCCACGAGCGGACGCAATTTTGAAGCGTGACATGTTGGGTATCAATTTACTCGGCGTAACATTATCTTTCACAATATAAAAAAAAAATTGGGCTAACTTTACTGTTGTCTTATTTTTTAAGTAAAACAAGTGATTTTTTTCCAAAAAAAAGTGCGCTTGTAAGACCGCTGCGCAAATACGGTGTGACAAAAAGTATTGCAATGACCGCCTTTTTCTTCTCTAGGGTGTTAGAAAAATATATATATATAATGTTTGGGGGGGTTTTAAGTAAATTTTCTAGCAAAAAAAAAAAACTGTTTTAATCTTGTAAACGCCAAATCTGAAAAACAGGCTCGGTCCTTAAGTGGTTAATTAGAAAAATAAGAATACAGTAAAGTTAGCCTAATTTTTTTTCATATTTTGTGAAAGACAATGTTACGCCGAGTAAATTGATACCCAACATGTCACGCTTCAAAAATCTCGCCCGCTCGTGGAATGGCGACAAACTTTTACCCTTAAAAATCTCCATAGGCGACGTTTCAAAAATTCTACAGGTTGCGTGTTTAGAGTTACAGGGCCGGATTCAGAGGAGATACGACGGCGTATCTCTGAGTGCGGCCGGTCGTATCTATGCGCCTGATTCAGAGAATCAGTTACGCATAGATTTCCCTAAGATCCGACCGGCGTAAGTGTCTTACACCGTCGTATCTTAGGCTGCATATTTACGCTGGCCGATAGGTGGCGCTTCCGTATAGTTACGCAAGGAATATGCTAATGAGGTATTTACGCCGATTCAGAAACGTACGTCCCGCCGGCGCATTTTTTTACGTCCTTTACGTTCGGCTTTTTCCGGCGTAAGGTTATTCCTGCTATATGAGGTGTAGCTAATGTTAAGTATGGACGTCGTTCCCGCGCCGAGTTTTTAAAATTTACGTTGTTTGCGTAAGTCGTTCGCGAATAGGGCTTTGCGTAAGTTACATTCACGTCGAAACCAATGAGGCTTTGCGGCGTAATTTTGAGCATGTGCACTGGGATTCTTTCACGAACTGTGCATGCGCTGTTCACAAAAAACTTAAAATACGCGGGGTCAAGTGACATTTGCATAAAACACGCCCACAACATCCCCATTTGAATTAGGCGGGCTTACGCCGCCACACATATGTTACGCTGCCGTAACTCCGGGCGCAAGTTCTTTCTGCATACGGAACTTGTGCCCAAAGTTACGGCGGCGTAACGTATATGAGATACGTTACGCCCGCAGATAGATAGACGATTCTATCTGAATCCAGCCCACAGAGGAGGTCTAGGGCTAGAATTATTGCTCTTGCTCTAACGATCGCGGTGATACCTCACGTGTGTGGTTTGAACACCGTTTTTATATGTGGACGCTGCTCGCGTACTGCGTTCACTACTGGCGTGCAGTAAAAATGTCTTTAAAAAAAATAAAATAAATGGGTCACTTTTATTCCTATTACAAGGAATGTAAACATCCACTGTAGTAGGGGAAATAAAGCATGACAGGTCCTCTTAAATATGAGATCTGGGGGTCAAAAAGACCTTTAGATCCCATATTTACACTAAAATTCAAAAATAAAATTCAATAAAAAAGCGCAATAAAAATAATAAATTATGTGTGTGTGTGTGTGTATAATAATAATATGTTTGTATATAAAACAATGTTTTTATTAATATTGCACTGTGGTTCCCCTCCCCCTCTATCCCTCAGTGAGAAGTTCCCGAGTTTCGTTTCTCTGTAATCTCGATTCTCGACATTCTTTTTGTTTCTTTCACTTCTGGTAACAACGTGTTTTTTTTTTTATTTGCAGATCCCACAAAGTGAGGAGGAACCCCGGGGGAGTCTCATGGGGAACATCACCAACAAAAAGTATGTTTATTACATTCAAATATTTATGTGTGTGTGTGTGAATTTCATTCAGTGATATATCTCTGACATATACTGCAGTGCTGTACAGAGGACACTGTCGGTTCTGCAGAGTGACAGCTGTGGAGAACTTGTGGATGTTCTGCAGAGGTCACAGCTGTGATGGGGGGGGGGGGGGGTGTTTGTGTAAAGTGAGAGCTGTGGGCAGAGGGATTTGTACAGAGTGCAGAGGTGAAAGATGGGGGGGGTGCAGAGGTGAAAGATGGGGGGGTGCAGAGGTGAAAGATGGGGGGGGGTGAAAGATTGGGGGGGGCGCAGAGGTGAAAGATGGGGGGGGGTGCAGAGGTGAAAGATGGGGGGCGCAGGGGTGAAAGATGGGGGGCACAGGGGTGAAAGATGGGGGGCGCAGGGGTGAAAGATGGGGGGCGCAGGGGTGAAAGATGGGGGGTGCAGGGGTGAAAGATTGGAGGGGTGCAGAGGTGAAAGATGGGGGGGGGGTGCAGAGGTGAAAGATTTTGGGGGGCGCAGGGGTGAAAGATTGGGGGGGGGGGTGCAGAGGTGAAAGATTAGGGGGGGGGTGCAGAGGTGAAAGATGGGGGGTGCAGAGGTGAAAGATTGGGGGGGGGGTGCAGAGGTGAAAGATGGGGGGTGCAGGGGTGAAAGATTGGGGGGGTGCAGAGGTGAAAGATGTGGGGCGCAGGGGTGAAAGATGGGGGGCGCAGGGGTGAAAGATGGGGGGCGCAGGGGTGAAAGATTGGGGGGGGTGCAGAGGTGAAAGATTGGGGGGGGTGCAGAGGTGAAAGATTGGGGGGGTGAAAGATTGGGGGGGCGCAGGGGGTAAGAGATTGGGGGGGGTGCAAAGGTGAAAGATTGGGGGGGGTGCAGAGCTGAAACATTGGGGGGGGGCGCAGAGGTGAAAGATGGGGGGCGCAGGGGTGAAAGATTGGGGGGGGTTTCAGGGGTTGAGAGCTGTGGCTTGAGTTGAGTGCAAAAGTGAAATGTGGAGGGGGGGCGGAGATAACCTGTGAACGGGGAGGGGGAGATCAGAGGTGACATGACAGAGGGTAAAAGGGGGGATTTGTGGAGGGGGGGGCGCATTCTAAGGTGTATTGTGGAATTCCTGCCGGGGGGGGGGGGGGAGGAGAGAAGGTGAGCTGGGGGTTGCGGGTCGAGTGAGCTGTGGATGTCACTGTACAGGGAGGGAGAAGGTGACTTGTGGAGGGGGGACAGGTTAAACTGTGGAGGGAGAGGGTGAGCTGTGGATGAGAGGAGAGAAGGTGACCTGTAGCTAGAGAGAGAGAGAGAGAGTGAGCTGTGGACCAGAGAAGAGAGGGTGACTTGTGGATGGGGGGGGGGGGGAGCTGTGCACTAGGAGACAAGGTGACCGGTTGATGGGGGGGGTGGGGCTGTGGACCAAAGAAAATAGGATGACCTGTGGAGGGGGAAGAGGGTGAGCTGTGGACCTGAGAAGACAAGGTGACCGGTGGATGGGGGGGGGCTGGGGGGGTGAGCTGTAGACCAGAGGGGATGAGGTGACCTGTGGGGGGAGATAGTGAGCTGTGGATGGTGTGGGGGGGTAAGCTGTGGACCAGAGAATGAGACCTGTGGACAGGGGGGGGGGGAGAGGGTGAGCTGTGGATGGGGGGGGGGGGAGTCTGTAGACCAGAGGAGAGAAGGTGATCAGTGGATTGGGGGGGGGGGAGCTGTGGATGGGGGGGGGGGTGGAGGTGAACCTTGACCTCGCCCATTATTTGGCAACACTTATCTCTCCTGAGGAATGGAGGGATTGGCGGTCGGGGAGTTGACTTGGGGGTGGGGGGTTCCTGCACCTGTTTTTTGAGGGTAAAAAAGCCCTTTATATAGCTCTGACTTATACTGTAGCGCTGTACAGAGAACACTGAGCCCGTCACATCAGTCTCTGTACCAGAGGAGCTTACACTCTAATGTTCCCCCACAGTCACACATTATTATTATTATTATTATTATTATTATTATTATTATACATTTATAATGGCTCTGACAATATCCAGAGTGTTGTACAGAGGACACTGAGCCTCCAATGTTCTTCTCCCGGGTGAAGTGACTACCCGTGTTACGTTCTTCCTCCTGTTTGTTTGGTCTTTCCCCTATTTGCTGTACCTGATAAGTTCTTGTGTAGCGTGTTATCAGTACAATGAACGCCCTCCTATGTACAATACAAAGTCCCGTCCCGTCCCCAGTTTGCAGTTCTCTTCTTGATGACGTTTGATCTTCTCTGAACATTCTCTCCATGGGCATCGTACTGCACATGCTCTGTCTTCTCCATCTAGATCTAACGCTCGTTTTCTTTCTGGCAGGAGTACCATGCCTCAGGAAGGTGCTGCTCAATTTTCCAAGTTAGAAGAAGATATTTTATGTTCCATTTGTCTCCATGAGCTCTCGGATCCGGTCTCCATCACGTGTGGTCACACCTTCTGCAGAGGCTGTATCACCAAATATTGGGACGCCCCGGGGCTCCTTGGTTACCGCTGCCCCGAGTGCAGGACAATCTGCCCCAAAAACCAGCTCATCCCGGCCTACAGGCTGAAGAACGTGGTGACCAAGGTCCAACTGGCCGTCAAGGAGGAGCAGAGCAGAGAGGTGAGAGAGTGGAACATTCTACTATATACGGTGTATAGAGGAAAGGAAATGTTCCTATAGGGACGGGAGGTGTAAATTCAAACGCGATCCTTCTTGATTGAAGGACCAAGCAGCGTATGTATTTTCCGAGGCTCTCCGACGTCCCCCCCACCTCTGGTCACATGTGGTATTGCATGCCGTAGAAGCCATAAATGCACAGAAAGGCCAGGGGACAACTGACCTCGGGAACAGAGTCTTTCCGAGGTTTGCCGCAGTCAGCCGAGGTGTCCTCGGGCCTTTCCGTGTATTTCCGAGGCTCTCTGGTGCCCCCTCCCACCTCTGGCCGCATGCGGTATTGCATGCCGTAGAAGCCATAAATGCACAGAAAGGCCAGAATACAGCTGACCTCAGGAACGGAGTCTTTCCGAGGTTTGCCGCAGTCAGCCGAGGTGTCCTTGGGCCTTTCCGTGTATTTCCGAGGCTCTCTGGTGCCCCCTCCCACCTCTGGCCGCATGCGGTATTACATCCCATTGAAGTCAATGCGGAACAAATTATTTTCGTTTCCATTGACTTCTATGGGGAAACTCGCTTTGATATGCGAGTGCTTTGGATTACGAGCGTTCTCCTGGAACGGATTATCCTCGTAATCCGAGGTTCCACTGTAGCTCCAACACATATGGGGTGCCAAGGTTGGCCATCACTGCTCTAGAGCAATAATGTGCAGCTGATGCTGGAGTGGGTGAGTGTGGACAGGAAGTAGTTAAACAGGACTGCATGAGGTCTGTGACACTGGGATGGGAGTAAAGGTTAAAAAATAGTATTTTATAGAAAAAATTACAACTGTTTGGTACACCGAGCCTTAACAAACCATACATTATCCAACTAGACCCATCTCTACTTTTAAGACTTGACTTAAATGGTGCCTTACTGTGACTCACCGGAGCACCTGGACTCCCCACCTGAGCAGCCTCCATAAGAAAGGAACAGCCCCATATTACTGGTGACTTTTTTTTTTTTTATCTTATCAGATTCCACCTTCTGCCCTTCAACTGGTGTACACAGATAATGATGAAAGATTGCAACTGGATGAGTCGGTGGCACAGAGATGCTTCTTGGACACAGAGGTGTCGGAATACCCCCTGTGCCTTATCTGTGTGATTGGAGAGAAGCGGAGAGGAAAGTCCACCCTACTGAATTATATCCTGAGAGCCCTTCACTGTCTGGTGAGTAAACTGTGATCTCTATCGTATCCTAAGAGCCCTTCACTGTCTGGTGAGTAAACCCGTCCATATCATATCCAGAGAGCCCTTCACTGCCAGCTGAGTAAACCCGTCCATATCATATCCTGAGAGCTCTTCACCGTCTGGTGAGTAATCCCGTCCATATCATATCCTGAGAGCTCCTCACTGTCTGGTGAGTAAACCCATCCATATTATATCCTGAGAGCCCTTCACTGCCTGGTGAGTAAACCCGTCCTTATTCTATCCTGAGAGCTCCTCACTGACAACTGAGTAAACCCGTCCATATCATATCCTGAGAGCCCTTCACTGTCTGGTGAGTAAACCCGTCCATATCATATCCCGAGAGCTCCTCACTGTCTGGTGAGTAAACCCATCCATATCATATCCTGAGAGCTCCTCACTGTCTGGTGAGTAAACCCGTCCATATCATATCCTGAGAGCTCCTCACTGCCTGGTGAGTAAACCCGTCCATATCATATCCTGAGAGCTCCTCACTGTCTGGTGAGTAAACCCATCCATATCATATCCTGAGAGCCCTTCACTGCCAGCTGAGTAAACCCGTCCATATCATATCCTGAGAGCCCTTCACTGCCTGGGGAGTAAACCCATCCATATCATATCCTGAGAGCTCCTCACTGTCCGCTGAGTAAACCCGTCCATATCATATCCTGAGAGCTCCTCACTGTCTGGTGAGTAAACCCGTCCATATCATATCCCAAAGGCCCTTCACTGCCTGGTGAGTAAACCCATCCATATCATATCCTGAGAGCCCTTCACTGTCTGGTGAGTAAACCCGTCCATATCATATCCTGAGAGCCCTTCACTGTCTGGGGAGTAAACCCGTCCATATCATATCCTGAGAGCCCTTCACTGTCTGGTGAGTAAACCCGTCCATATCATATCCTGAGAGCCCTTCACTGTCTGGTGAGTAAACCCGTCCTTATCATATCCTGAGAGCTCCTCACTGACAGCTGAGTAAACCCGTCCATATCATATCCTGAGAGCCCTTCACTGTCTGGTGAGTAAACCCGTCCATATCATATCCCGAGAGCTCCTCACTGTCTGGTGAGTAAACCCGTCCATATCATATCCTGAGAGCTCCTCACTGCCTGGTGAGTAAACCCGTCCATATCATATCCTGAGAGCTCTTCACTGCCTGGAGGGTAAACCCATCCATATCATATCCTTCATTTTGAATGGCACTTCAACTCACCAAGGCAATGTATTTTTAATGCACATACATTGCGGCACACTACAAAGCCCAATATACAGTGGAACCTTGGTTAACGAGTAACGCGGTTAACGAGCGTTTTGAAAGATAACCAACTTTTTTTTAATCCTGACTCAGTTTGTGAGCGTTGTCTCGCAAAACAAGCAGAATTCAAGCTAAGGGGGTGTGCAGTACCATATTTGGCCAGAGGTGTTTATGTTACTGATGGAGTGTATTGAACTCATGATGGATTTTCCTTTTTGTAGGAGAGACAGCAGCCGGTCAGTCTGGGGCAGGACGAGGAGCCCCTCACAGGGTTTGAATGGAGAAGTGGTGTTGACAGCCTAACAAAGGGGATCTGGATCTGGAGCAAACCCTTCATCCTGGAGAGGAATGAGGAGAAGGTTTGATGGAGACATTTCCTGTTAAAATATACAGACTGATATCTTACTATGTACAAAGATAGAAAAATATTAGGGGGTTACATTTCATTATAGCTTATCCCTTCCTTTAGCCAAGCTAGAGTTGAGCAAATAGACCTGCTGGCAGGGCCCCAATTCTCCAGCAGCAATGAACATGATGGGCAAGGGCCATAGGTGTGCGCACAGGGTGTGCCAGGTGTGCCCAGGCACACCCTAATCACTCCTTGCAGTGCAGATTCCCCTTGCTGCCCGGTGCCCACTCCCACAGCATGGCTGGCTTCCCTCCTCTCTCATTGGCTACTGCATTGGGCACACATAGATGATATTTCAGGATGAGTGGGCGAAGGGGTAATGTCATTTAGCGGCTACTTCCCTTTCTGAATGAACACAGTGAGAGATCGGTACCGTGTTTTTGAGCTTTCAGGTGCACACCCTAATGCAAGGTTTCTCAACTCCAGTCCTCAGGTCGCCCCAACAGGTCATGTTTTCAGGATTTCCCTCAGATGAAACAGCTGTGGTAATTACTAAGGCAGTGAAACTGATCAAATCCCCTGTGCAAAATAATGGAAAGCCTGAAAACATGACCTGTTGGGGTGTCTTGAGGACTGGAGTTGAGAAACGCTGCCCTAATGCAATAGGTTGCGCACACCTATGGCAAGGGCACCTTCCACTGTCACCCCCTGCTCAGGAATGCGATGGGGTACACACACACCTATAACATGGAGAAACTCCACCATCTTTGATCACTCACATTCTCATGACCTGAGGCCCTCCTCCAAAAAAACGGAATGTTCAGATTTTCAATGATTTTTTTTTTTTACTGTAACAATAACATAATGTACAGCTCTTGGCCGACAACCCTTCACCTCTGCCTCTTTAGTCCCGACATTATTAGCTCTGCACAGTGCAAGTCCAACATTAACATAAGATGGCCACTCAACTCTTCCAATGTCCTCCTCACCGGAGGTCCCCTTGGCTCTCCAACGGCACCTGCATTTCGACCCTTTCATTTCTGCTCTTCTTCAGGGGGATTTTTATTCTAGGGAAATATATAAAAAATATGAAGGCATTTATTTCCCTAGAATAAAAATCCCCCTGAAGAAGACCAGAAATGGTCGAAATGCATTGGGGTATTCATGTGGATAACTATGCTGTAAATGTAATTGGCAAACCATGTTTTCCTTGGGGTACTTTTTGCCATGAGTGATGTTTTTATGTTGTTGTTATTGTATATTTGAATTTTAAAAATTATTTCCTGACCCAACAAAAGGTTTTTACTCAATTATCCTCTTAGAAACTCTTTGCTGCCTAAAAAAAAAAACCCCCTTGGGGAAATTTTTTTTTTTTTTTTGTACTTAAGAGCAAGAAAGCTAACTGTCTCTATTAGCCAGATTCAGAGAGAGTTACACCGGCGTATCAGTATATACGCCGTCGTAATTCTAAATCTGCGCCGTCGTAAATTTAAGTGTATTCTCAAATTGAGATACACTTAAATCTAGCTAAGATACGACCGCCGTCGTATCTTGGCTGTCTATTTAGGCCGGCCGCTAGGGGCGTGTACGCTGATTAACGCCTAGAATGCGTAAATCGTCGAGATACGCCTATTCCCGAACGTACGCTTGCCCATCGCAGTAAAGATACGTCGTTTACATAAGGCGTTTTCAGGCCTAAAGTTATTCCACCTTTTGGTGGAATAACTTTAGGCCTGAAAACGCCTTATGTAAACGACGTATCTTTACTGCGACGGGCAAGCGTACGTTCGGGAATAGGCGTATCTCGACGATTTACGCATTCTAGGCGTCCGGGGGTTAAGTGGTTAAAAGTCAGCAGCTACAGTGTTTGTAGCTGCTGACTTTACGACGAAGATGGCGCAGCCAATGTTAAGTATGGACGTCGGAACCGCGTCAAATTTTTTACGTTGTTTGCGTAAGTCGTCCGTGAATGGGGCTGGGCGTAATTTACGTTCACGTCGAAACCAATAAGTCTGTGCGGCGTAATTTGGAGCATGCGCACTGGGATACGTCCACGGACGGCGCATGCGCCGTTCGTTCGAAACGTCAATCACTTCGGGTCACGATTCATTAGCATAAAACATGCCCACCTCTTCACAATTTAAATTAGGCGCGCTTAGGCCGGCACATTTACGCTACGCCGCCGTAACTTAGGACGCAAGTGCTTTGTGAATACAGCACTTGCCTCTCTAACTTACGGCGGCGTAGCGTATATGAGATACGCTACGCTACGCCTGTCTAACATTAGGCTCATCTACGTGAATCCAGCTATATGTTCCATAACAAGACATGTGAAGGGCCCAGAAAACGCAATATTTCTTCTAACAAGTGAACCAAAAAGCGCATATTGGCACTTAACATTCGCCTTATTCTTTCTATTGTTAGTAGTATTTCCTGACCCTCGCTAGAACTGAGGAAGCCACTTGGATCAGTGGTAACCAGGGGCGGACTGACAACTCATGGGGCCCCCGGGCAATAGAAGATTGTGGGGCCCCCGGGCTTACAGATGGCCACCAAGCCAGGAGGCAGTGCAGAGGCGGGGCAGCTAAAATCGCAGGATTTTCACATCAAAAGCATAGGGTTAGGGTTTCCCATTGAAGAATATGGCTAGGACTCAGGAATTGGAACAGGGACCTCCCCCAAACCTTTGACCTTTTTGGGGGAGGTCCCTGTTACAATTCTTGAGTCCTAGCCATATTCTTCAATGGGAAACCCTAACCCTCTAACTGCCCTAGTGGCATGGGGCCCTCGGGCAGTGCCCGAGAGCCTCAATGGTCAGTCCGCCCCTGGTGGTAACATTTCTTGCGTATCGCAGAAGAAGTCCAGTTTAATATAACTAAGTACTAACCGCTATACCATGATCTGGATAAATGAGAATATTCAGATCCATCACACATAAGCTTTTGGTCAAATTAAAATCCCAATTCACCAATTTATTAAGTAAGATTGGACATGATGGATGTACAGAATGTATTTTCTCAGTCAAACCACCTATTCAAAGTCTGATTTATAACCCAAGGAGCGTCCTTTGAGATTGGTTCATCGATGACCGTTTACCTTCTCCTTCCAGATGGCGGTATTTGTCCTGGACACGGAGGGCTCGCTGGATATCGAGGGTGACCGGGAGACCTGCCTGAAACTTTCTGCACTGTCTATGCTGCTCAGCTCACATCTGGTATTTAGATTCTTGAATTTTAACATTTTATATTAAATTCTCCAGTAATGTTCTGAAATATTCACAAGTTGATGATGATGATGATGATGATGATGATGATAATGTGTCAACTTTCATGTATTCTGCAGATTTTTAATGTGAACGCATGTCTGAAAACCACAGAACTGGATTATCTGGAGGTAGGTGGTTTATGAGGTCCAATGAGCTAATATAATAGAAATCGTGTAACGTCAACGGATAGCCAACACGTCCTCCCTCTGTGTGGTTGGCGCCTCACATTTTCCACGCTCTAGCATGCAGCAAAGGCACATTTATGACATCCACATACATTTTGCTCAGTGCACAGATATAATCCCTCAGCAAACTTCTGGTCTGTTGTGGCCTTTTGGTGTCCTATTTTTGTGACCATTGAGGTGATTCTTCTTAGTACCCGGGACTGGCATCAGAATACTTTAGTTATGATTTTGTGGCAAAGGCAAGGGTTCAATGTGGCACCTTACACAGCCATGACAATGACTCTTTTCATGGGATCTTGGTGAAACTTTGACATACATTTGACTCCGTGGCCTAGAAGAGCCTTCATTATTGGCCAGAATAATCCATACATCCATTCATATTATTAACGAATTGTGTATAAAAAAGGTAAAAAAAAAAACTGTGATAAGGTCATGCAAAGTCACCAATGGATCTTTTAGGCCTTTTATGAGTCTAGACCAGGGATATGCAATTAGCGGACCTCCAGCTGTTGCAAAACTACAAGTCCCATCATGCCTCTGCCTCTGGGTGTTATGCTTGTGGCTGTCAGAGTCTTGCTATGCCTCATGGGAAGTTCTGCAACAGCTGGAGGTCCGCTAATTGCATACCCCTGGTCTAGATCTATTCCAAGACCAACACACAAGCTTGCATGGTGCAGACTGACAAGCATTTCACTATGAGGCCACTCTTGTTGGACACCTCCTGTGTTTTAGAAAGTTTCCCTGTCGGTGAATCTCACTCTAAG
Organism: Rana temporaria; assembly: GCF_905171775.1. NCBI lineage: Eukaryota > Metazoa > Chordata > Amphibia > Anura > Ranidae > Rana > Rana temporaria. The sequence continues at coordinate 6,717,176 of NC_053494.1, forward strand.
CCTGAAGAAAACCGCAATGCCATGTTTATGTTGGTGGACTAGGTTGGCCATAGTGAAAGGGACAACATCCTGTTAGGTTGGAGAATCTCATTAATACATCTTTCTTTTCTCTTTGGTCTTTCAGATGTATCTTCATGTGTCCGAACTGACAGGAACGTCATTTTCACTGCAATATCTCCAGGTGACTGAACCCAGTTTTTCTTATCGATAACTTTTACAAGGGACTAAACTTTCTCTCTTTTATTACTGTACTGTATTTAACTGCTACATACATAGGACAACTAGTGGAAAGGGGTCATGTGATGGGGGGGGGGGGAAGGGGTCGTGTGATGGGGGGGGAAAGGTCATGTAATTGGGGGGGGAAAGGTCATGTAATTGGGGGGGGGGAAGGGGTCATGTGATGGGGGGGGGAAGGGGTCATGTGATGGGGGGGGGGGGAAGGGGTCATGTGATGGGGGAGGAGGGGTCATGTGATGGGGAAGGGGTCATGTGATGGGATAACAAGCTGCCAGTTGTTTCAAGGCAGAGCTACTATGACAGAAGTGAATATAGTGAGATCTGATCCAAAACTGTATAAAGAGAATTGGGGAGTAGTATTGAACACCGTGCCACTCGCATTGTCCCCAAAATTCAAACACCAGTAACATAAGTGGTCATATTTAAATCTCATGTATATTCCAGTTCAGCTCACTCAACCTTTTCAACAAAGAGGAACTCTTGAAATAATGTTCCAGTCTCAGGGAACCCCTGCTAAAATGATTAAATCCAGAACTCATGATACAGCAGTGTGATGGTCAATGGGAGGAACGCTTTGTACACTTGTGGTCTTTGGGGAAGAATTATCCCCTTTTATAGACGGCAAAAAAGATCAATGGGAACTTATCAGCAGAAATTGCACTTTGCTCAAGGAACCCCTTGCAGCCTCTGGAGGAACGTTTAGGGTTCCATGGAACCCTGGTTGATAAACCCTGTTGTAGGCAGTGATGTAGGATGACAATTTTAACGAAACGCAGTCAGGCTTTGAAGAATTGCAGTTCAT